>NC_064816.1:146454722-146482302 GCF_023721935.1 Panthera uncia | reverse complement strand
AAGAAGAAGAAGAAGAAGAAGAAGAAGAAGAAGAAGAAGAAGAAGAAGAAGAAGAAGTTGTTGTTGTTGGAGGAGGAGGAGGAAACCTATTTGGAACTAAACCCTGCATCCAGGTAATTGGGAAATGGGGAATGTAAAGGGAAGGGAAGATTAACTCTTTCTTGGTTTACATTTTGAAGTATTGCTTGTGATGCTTACTAACTTACTGAGAATGGAAACCCTCTATTTGATTTAATTTCTTACAGCATCCACTGTTCCTTTGGGGGACTGGGGAAGGAGTAATAGGAACTCAACTCCTTCTAGCACTCAGGATAGACCCTTTATTCCTCAGTATGAATGTGGTGTTTATTATTTGACTCTCTGTGGGATTATTACTGGACATTAGCTGCCCTAAATAGAGAACAAAATAACTGGTCCTTTGTTAAAAGAATAACAGGTATTAATGAGCTGATTGGAAAAATTCCGGAAGTCAAAAGTTCTGCTGATTTGTAAAGCTCAGCTTGTCCCTTGTATGAACAATTTTGACTCATTTTATAAGTCCTGTTAGCTAAATGGGTTATGAAGAGCCCATGATCGTGAATTTCTCTCCAATAAACATATTTTAAACAAACATGATGCATATGCATGCATTCTGTGTTAACATTTAGAAACAAAGTAGAGAGAGCACACATCACTCACCATCACCAACCAGATCTAACATTTGCTCCCTCTGTATATCACAAAGAACACTTATCAACATTGTTTTTACTAATCCACTTACTATAACTTAATAATTTTCGGGGCGCCTGGGTGGCGCAGTCGGTTAAGCGTCCGACTTCAGCCAGGTCACGATCTCGCGGTCCGTGAGTTCGAGCCCCGCGTCAGGCTCTGGGCTGATGGCTCGGAGCCTGGAGCCTGTTTCCGATTCTGTGTCTCCCTCTCTCTCTGCCCCTCCCCCGTTCATGCTCTGTCTCTCTCTGTCCCAAAAATAAATAAAAAATGTTAAAAAAAAAAAATAATTTTCTCATATTATTAATGGGTGTCCCTAAATCAAATGGGATTGGATATCACATCAGCTGAAAGCACAATTAAAAAAGAAAAGAAAGAAAAACAACAATACCAAAACCTCTAAGAGGTTTCTAAGCACAGTTTGATGCATGTGCTGAGTGAGGACTGGGTGAGGTAACTAATGTGATCCCAGCTTCTCTCTACAGTCAATTGTCAAGCTCAAGAGCTGAATATACTGCTACAGATGAGGTTTACATAAACCGGAAAAACCTTTGCCAGAAATAATCTTACCAAAGATCCTGCCATTCCAGCTGTATTGTTTACCAGGGATTTTCCGTAGAGAAATGTGAGAGGCCTCTCTCCACACTGGATATGATGTTATGGGTGCTGCTGTACTTGCCCTCAAACTGCTCCAACATTCTCCTATGACTTTGTTTGGAATTTTCAGTCTTGGAGTGCCTGGGTGGCTCGGTCGGTTAGGTGTCCAACTCTTGATTTAGGTGTGGGTCATGATCTCACAATTTGTAGTCTCAAGCCCCACATCAGGCTCTGTGCTGACAGCATGGAGCCTGCTTGGGATTCTCTCTCTCCCTCTCCTCTCTCTCAAAATAACTAAATCAACATTTAAAAAGTTCTTAGTCATTAGATGGGTAGTTGGGATTAGACATTGACTATTTCAGGAAGTATAAATGTAGGCACCACAGCATCAGTCTTTGCAGGGATGGGAGATGACGCACAAAACATACATTTTAATTGGGCTTGGAAAGTGGAATAAAAGACGTGGAGGTACAGTAAAAATCAAGTTATGAGCCACGGAGCACTAGTCAGGAAGAAGGGGCCAGTAAAATGGGGATCATTGGCTAGTCCTTTGAAAACTGAACATATGGGACATGTAGAGACAGAAGGCGTAGGTTTGTCAGGCAGAGTGGAAGATGTGGGCAGAAAGACATGGGCACAGCAGCTGCTTGAAGTTTGCTGGATGTGAGAAATCACAGGAGTTATATAGCTTTCAAGTTTAATAAAGTTAAGGTCAGGGCATCTATCTATCTATCTATCTATCATCTATCTATCTAGTATCTACCACTCGCATGTATAACAGTTAACATTGGTTACACATTAAATAGCTGACACTACCTGGCTCTTTGGTTTTGTTGAGTATTTGTGTTATTTTATTTTATTTTATTTTTTATTTTATTTTTAGAGAGAGCACGAGTAGGGGAGAAGGGCAGGAGGGGGGAAGAGCAGGGCAGAGAGAGAGAGAGAGAGAGAATCTTTCTGTGTGTGGAGCTCAATGCAGGGCTCAACCCCATGATCCTGGGGTTCATGACCTGAGCCAAAATCAAGAGTCAGATGCTCAACCAGCTGAGCCACCCAGGTGCCCCAAGTGTTTGTGTTATATAAGATAAGGTCATGTTTTCAGTTTATTTCATGGAAGAGAAAATACTGACATAGTAAATTAAAAAAAAATCAACTCTTTCAGGGTTTTCCATCACAGTCTTTGTGTGTCAACTTGTGTTTGTGAAGATGATATGTTCTTGCAAAGTAATATAACCCGTGTAAAATATTTTCCCCTTAAAATGAATTCTGACTCTACAGAGAGAGATGGTATTTATCCATAATTTACTCAAACAATTTTTAAAATTATCTGAACATATCCCCACATCAACAACTAAAGGAATAAACATGGCATTTAGAAAAACAAAAACACTGCTTCCTCATGCAAAGGTTTATAAACAGAAAGTGGATACTAATTAGTAGAGCCGAACTGTTGCAAGGGCACCAATTAACTTTAATAAGTTGAGAAACACCTACAGTACATTTCTATCTTTATTATGATAAATACACTTTGCTAGATCTACATGAGCAAGTACATAGTTTATTAGAATGGGTCATGTTTCTCTCTGTTCCAGTTATATAAAATTGTATTGAGGAAGTAATTTCTAGCAGGTTTGTTGAGGAAAGGAAACTTCCAGCTTCAGAGCCTCCTATCCCTTGCCTCAAACTTCAAAAGTAAGAACAGAGTCTGAGAAACACCTTTTCAATACCAATAACTCATGCTTTGCTGGTACATGTTTGTCAGCTGGTTCTCTCAGGGTAAGGTAGGGAGACCTGATTTGTAACATTTGATTTCTATGGTGTAAATATTCCCATCGGGGTCAATTTCAATGGGACGGCAACTGGCTTCCCAGTTCCTAAATTTTCCCTGAAAATTTAGCAGCTGCCTCTCTTGAGTTGTCATGACCTGGCTCTAGCACATAGATGCTTTTGATGGCTCAAATATTAAAGACATTCATATTCCATTAGCAAAAACTCAGGAAGATTAATTTAGTTAATCTACCCTCCCTCTTCCTGCAGGGGTCAAAAGCAAATCTCCAGGTGAAAAGACAAAAGCACCGGGAGCCAGGTAGCTGGGCTCCTCTTTATGTCCATCCCCCCTTATGTATTTTATTGAACCTTGACACCATATCTGGCCTGGAGAAGTCAAGAGAAGAACCAGCATCACTTAAGAAGGAAGTAGCTTATCCTTCTTCATATGTGGATTAAAAAATAATTGAATGTAGATTGGCTCTAAGTACCTTCCCAAATTGAGAGTTTATAGCAGCAGTTCTCACCTCTAAACGCATGGTAGAGTCAGCTGGAGAGCTTTCAAAGCTGTTGAGGACTAGTTCCAATCCCCAGAGATGTTTTGGAGGTCACTGATTTCCCTGGGATAGTTTCTAAAAACTGATGTAGAACCCATAGGTGCTACAACTTGAACTTTTCAGTTCAGCTCATAAATATCAGGAAAGAAGAGATCTTTTTCTAGGTTTTATGATAGTCCCCAAATCAAAAAGAAAACAATAAGGGACCGTTAATTACACCATGATCACTCATGACGGACTTGCAAAAGTGATGTGCAGTTTTGTGAAGCTCACCTACCTCCAGGCATAGAGGATAAGTCATTATTGTTCTTAGGGAGGATTTTGGGGGGGTCCAATTGTGAGAGTTGTGGTATTTCCCCTAACCCCACTCCCCATGGAGAAAGGGGAAAGGGTTATTTCATTCTCAATTCAAGTCAAGTGAGACGGGTTTTAAGAGGACCCCTCAGAGAGCTTGAGGTATATTGCTTGAACTTGGGAGGAAAAGAAGAGACAGATTTTTGTCCCATGTCTCAGAACTTCAGAGGCAAAAGTTGTGGCGGGAGCTAGTGGGAGAGGGAAACGGAAGGCCCCTCAGCTAAACTACCACTGGCAGCAAGACAGAATGTGTCTTTGTGTTGGATAAGCCTAGGCGAAGAGCCATGTAGGAGGGGTTTGATCTGCAGGTCAATTTTAGGGGACATGATCCCAGAGGAATCCCTTCTAGGGACAGGCTATCTCAGCAGAAAGAAGCTGAGGTATAATCTCAGATGCAGATTCAAAGAGGACTATCTTCGGTGGCCACATCAGTCTCTGGCTGGAGGAGAGGCCGTTGTCCACACTGAGAGAGCTACAGGTATTTCCAATGGAGAACCTCTAAGGTATCCTTAAAGTATATGCGGGAGAGTCAGTTTAAACATCCGCTAAACCCAGAGAACCCTGACATCAGACCACACGTAAGATCTTTTCTGTCTCCATTTTACTCTATATTGCCCCACATGTACCTAAGCTGGGCGCCAGTGAGAATACCCCATGGGGTAAAGGAGGGTAGCAGAAGTAGCGAAAGGCAAGGACGTGGAAAACTTATGGTGCACATCTTATTTCTTTACTGAAGGCTGCCAAGCTTGAAGCAATATTATCCCACTGGAGAGGGGTGAATATTTAACATGAAGTTCAGAGTTGTGATTACACTGGATTTAGCTTTTTAATTATGGAAACGAAGCCTTTTCTTGTGATTAATGGGACTAGAGGACTTTTTTTTTTAAAACGTCCAAGAGAGTAGAACAGTTATTATTACATCTGCTCAAGGGCAGTGAAAGCAAAAACTGGAGCCCAGATAATGGGTTTAGAGGAACAAAGACAGAAAGAATGAAGTTATATTCTGCTGCACTGTATGGAAGCCTGGCCTTTCAATGTACTTGTTGTTCTATTCCACCATAACTCAGTGAAGTCTAAAAACTCATTCATTCAGCCTGCCTGATGTCTAAAAACCCATTAGAACATAATTTCTAACAATGTGACTGTAATTTTCTCCGCAACAGTATAATCAAAATGAATAGTAACAAAGTCCAGTTGTAGGACAAGGTGTGTGTATGTGGTGTGGTGGAAAAAGAATTACAGAAAGGGGGTGCCTGGGTGGATCAGTCAGTTGAGCGTCCAACTTCAGCTTAGGTCATGATCTCACAGTTCATGGGTTTGAGCCCTGCGTCAGGCTCTGTGCTGACAGCTCAGAGTCTGGAGCCTGCTTCAGATTCTGTCTGTGTGTGTCTCTCTCTCTGTGTTCCTCCCCCGCTCACACTCAGTATCTCTCTCTCTCTCTCTCTCTCTCTCAAAAATAAATAAAGCTTAAAAAAAAAAGAATTACAGGAAGAAAACAAAGGTTCTGATCCAGGCTGTGCCATTTTTAAAGTGTGCAACTATGGGAAAGTAACTTAACTTCTCTTAACCTGTGATGGCTCCGAAGACTCAAAATGATGATATTTGCCCTGCCTGCCTCTCAAATTTGTAGCGAGAAAAATAGAAGACAAAGCTTTGAAAAATAGCTAGTTTTTGTAAATGTATAGGCTGTAAGAGGGCTCAGAATGTAGTGAACAATTCAGAAGCCAAGCCATTGTTCTCATTAAACTATTCCTCTTGCCTTTTTTCTATCAGAGGAATAAAATCTTTTCTTAAGAGAAAAGAATCTTTCTTGATTCCAAGAAAAAAATCAAACACACAAACAAACAAAATAAAACAAAACAAAACAAAATGCAAAAAGAAACCACCCCATGTTAGTTCTCTGGCTTTTGTTTCCTCTTTGTGCATTTCTCTTGAGAGGCAGAAATCAGAATCTCAGAGAAGACCCATTTCTTGTATTTTAAACTAACATTGATTTATAGTAAATAAAAATGTTATTTTGGATATACATTTGGAAAAATGTGTATTTTTATAAAACAAGTAAAAGTCTCCTATAACCCCAACATTCAACAACAATTACTGTCAGAATGCTATGGTAATATAAGCTCCAGGAAGACAGGTGTTTGGTTCACAATGCTATATCTCCCTGCTTTGGATGCTGTGAGGCACACAGTATCACTCAATATGCACTTGAAATCTTAACATGTGTTAAGATTTTTGTATGTTAAATTTTAGTTGATCTTCAATGTGTGTGTGCATCGGTGTACAGAGATTTATCAACCAAAAATAGACAATAACAAAACCAGGGCAGTACAATACCACATCAGTTGGGCTCTTCAGTTGCAAAGAACAAAATAACCTCAGGTAATGTAAGATTTAGTATAAGGATATACATGGAAAAAAAAACCCCAACAACATCTTGCAAGTAGACTCAAGAAATACTAATGTAATTTGTCCTTATAGAGACAGGAATATAGATTGTGAATGGCAAAGTCGTCCAGACTCTAAAGCAGGTCTACCCAACAGGTTTCAGTAGCAAAATGTTGTGACTTCATGATCTGGAGCTCTATTACTAATATGACTTGGGTGTCTTCCACATCAAGACTGTTTTCCAGGTGTTTTTTTGTTTTGTTTTTTTGGGTTTTTTTGACTTACATATCTACTAAAAATTGCTCAAGTCTTTATTTAAAAATTCCAACTCTCGGGGCGCCTGGGTGGCTCAGTCGGTTAAGCGTCCGACTTCGGCTCAGGTCACGATCTCGCGGTATGTGAGTTCGAGCCCCGCGTCGGGCTCTGTGCTGACTGCTCAGAGCCTGGAGCCTGTTTCAGATTCTGTGTCTCCCTCTCTCTCTGACCCTCCCCCGTTCATGCTCTGTCTCTCTCTGTCTCAAAAATAAATAAACGTTAAAAAAAAAATTAAAAAAAAATCCAACTCTCTAATAGAGTGAATCCAATTGTTCTAAATAGTTTCCTTTATCCTTGAGTAGCCAAAATTTGTACCCAACTATACCCAAGACCACTGGCTAACAGAGAGCTTAGTTAAGTCAAATGGCCACTATGGTCTTACCTGCTGTATCCAGGTCATCATGAGGACTTAATTGAGAAAAAAAAAAAAAAACACCTTTAAATAGGCCTATCACATATTCTGAGAACAGACTGATGCAGAAATTATACTGTATACTATTTTGTAACCTGCTTTATTATTTGATATATTATTATCTCATTTAATTCGTGTATTAAAATCTGATTAATAACACAAATAGTGCTTTTATAGTAGGCATGTATCAGAATTTTTCAATATTTTATTGTTACTAAATACTTAGTTTGCTTCATATTATCACTAATATAAATAGTATTGAAATAAACAATTATGTTTGAAAATCTTTTTTCACATCTTTGATTATTGCTTGGGAGTAAGGCTCTTCTTGAGGCTGGACAGTTTTTCAGATGTTCCTTGTTCTGATGACCTTGACAGGTTTGAGGAGTATTAGTCAAGTTGTAATCTTATTTTCAGGGCATAGATAATATTCCTGGTATGAATATAGCTAAATCTGACAATTTCCCTATCACTGGTCATTTGAATTGCTTCCATTTTCCACTATTAAAATTTTAATTCTGTTAACCAATTTGCTTCATTGTCTTCCTACCTTTATTTAATTGGAAAGGGTAAATCTGAAGCTAGCCTGCTCTTTCTTTCTTCCTTTGTTAGAAACCTGTTATACTTCTCACTCATTCATCTTCCTTCCATGGACTGTCAGGCTAGACATGTAACCCTTTGTCCCTTGCTTTATACTAACACAGAAGTAAATAAAAGTCGTGTTCTGTCTAGAATCTTAATTCTTTCTTGGAAAGAAATCTCTTATTTTTGTTTACTTTTGTTTTTGTTTTATTTTTTGGGAGAGGGGTCGCCACATTTCCATGATCTTTTACAGGGGCACATTTTAAGAAAAAAAAAACATTAAAGTATGTTATTATCAATGATTTTAACTGACTCAGATTTTCTTCAGCTCTGGATCTTTTGTTTTGTTTTGTTTTCTATTGTGGCTACTGCTTCACTTCCATTTGTTTTTTTTCTGTTCTTTAGGAAGTCAAATTATCAGTAATTTATATCTAAAATGAAACAGATTTGTCAACTGTTCCTTTCTATATTTACTTTTTCTTTAACAAAAATTTTTTTAACATTAATTTTTGAGAGACAGAGAGACACAGCATGAGCAGGGGAGGAGCAGAGAGAGAAGGAGACACAGAATCTGAAGCAGGTTCCAGGTTCTGAGCTGTCAGCACAGAGCTCGATGTAGGGCTCAAACTCGCCAACCATGAGATCATGACCTGAGCTGAAGTTGGATGCTTAACAGACTGAGCCACCCAGGTGCCCCTATTTTTTCTTTATATTTTAATATAAGAGTTGTCATGCAAAAACAACCCTATAGATGACATAAATGTAAGTTATAAAGCACAATACAAAATATTAGCAATCTTACCATGCTGCTTCACAACTAAACATTACCAACACTGCAATCCCAATTTACCCTGTGCGCTCCTTGCTTAACCATTCCTGGATCTCTATCCAAGAAGGAGCTGGTGTCATTTAGTTTTTGTCATCCCTCTGCATTTTAAAATTGTTGTACAATACGTATACGTATACACATCCATATCCATGACAGTCTGTTGATTAATTTTGCTTAATTTTAAGATTTGTAAAAATTATATCAACCTGTAGATTTCTGGGATGACTTTTATTTTTCCCTGACCATTTAATGTAATGTTCCTAAAATTCTTCATGTTACATGTAGCTAGAGTTTATTGTCATTGCTCTATAATAACCTATTGTTATTATTGTTATAGGTTATATATAACCTATTGTGTGTATACATTTTTTATTTACCCATTCTCTTGACAATAGGCAAAGTACATCGATTCTAGTTTCTAAGATTAGAGCTGCAATGAACAATTTGTAGATGTGTTCTCCAATGCACTTTCACATGTTTCCCTAGAGCTTTGTCTAAGAGTGTAATAGCTAGGTCATAGGTAATGTGAATATTCATGTTTATAAAATAGTACCAAATTGTTTTCAGTCTCTTTTCACAGATTTATATTCCCATTATCAATTTATAAGAAGTCAAGCTGATCTACACCTCTTGATACTTTCAGAAGTTTCTAGTTTCTGTCAGTATAATTGTTTTAAAATCCTATCTCATTGTGCTATTAATTTACATACGTCTGATAGTACTTTTGAATATCTTTTAGCATGTTTATATACCATTTGTGTGTTCTCATTTGTAAAAAGTCTATTCATGGTTCGGCCCATTCTTCTGTTGGGTAGTTTACTGATGTATAGAAGTTCCTTTAGGGAAGTTCCGTTACTTGGCAAATTCTTATTTTTGTTTCACTTACAATGTCTTCATTTTTCATTTGCCCTTAAGAGGTTATCTTGCTGGGCATGCAATTGTACTTGACGGTCATTTCCTCTAAACACCACGAGTCTATTAATTCACTGTCATCTGGCTTTTGTTGCTGCTTTTGAGTCTGCTGTCCACCTGCATTCATTTTAAGTTTGTCATTTCTCTTTGCCTGCTTTTAAGATCTTCTTCTTGCCTTTATTGTTATTTAGTGTATAGTGATACATAGGAGTCATTTTTTAAAAATTTTAATCTCTTAGGGGTATGTGTGTGCTGTTGAAATCATCAACTGAATTTTAGATTTCACAATTACATTTCATTTTGTGAAATTTTAAAACTCCTTTAAAAAAAAAAAACGCCTGTGGGTCTCAATTCAGGATGATTTTCCTCCAGGGAAAGTTCGCTTCTGCCTCTTCCGGGAGCCAGAGTCTAGCACATGGGATGTCTGGACTCAGTGCAGGACCCTGGGCTCAAACCTGGGCCTCTCAGCTGACTCAGGGCTAAGAATCCTGATGGTAATGCTGTTACAGGCAATTGTCACCAACCCGGCTCTTGGACTTGTCTATTACTTGCCATTCCTAAGAAAATCCCTTACTCTTAAAGGGCTGGGTAGAATTGTGAAACTAGAAATACATTTTTAAATGTGTCCTATCCAAAAGATAATTCTACTTTTGGGAATGTGGGGTGAAGTTCTCAGAGCACCTTAGTGGTCATACTGCCAAGGGAGGAAGTATTTCAACTTTTTAATAATATGTTTCATTTTCTCCATTTCCTCTGCATTTCCTTAAGGAATATTTCAAGTTCAGCTTGCTCATCACTAATTTAATTTTCTGTATTGCCTCTTTGTCCTTATTTGTTCTCATACATATTTTATTCCACCCATTTATTTTTAATTTTATTATAAGCTACCATATCATTTTTATCACCTTTTTGTTTATATCTGCCTCTCAAAGCTTTTTCTCATCTCAAACTGTAGTCTTATCAATTCATTGTTCATTTCTCATATCTTAGAGGTCATATCCTCTTATGTTTTATTGAGAACACAAGAACTGATATATTCTAAATTTTATGTCTGTTTTTTGAAATACTTTCTCAGAAGTATCTTAACTTTGCACTCTATTTCCCTCTCAGGCTGCAGATACTGTAGTTATCCATTCTATTAGTTATCCTTGAAATAAGAGCTACCTTCTAGCAAAGCATAATGTTTATTGAGAGAGAGATAAAGATGAAAACAAAGATAAAGCTTCTTCTTAATTATTATCACTGTACCTCAGTTGTTTTTCGAATCCTCTTGGCAGGTATCAAACTAGAGAGGTACTAGATAACTACACCGCTGAGTCAGACTGTACTGGGGTGAAAACTGTTCTGGAGTATCCAGAGTATTCTGGATATTCTGAATCTGGATATTTCTGAGTATTCTGAAAACTATTCCAGAGTATCCTGGACCCGGTGTGCATCAGTCCCAGAGCAACACAACTAATAGGATAGACAGAGAGAGACACAAGAGGAGAGTTATAATGGGAATAGGCTCACATGATAATGGAGGCTAAGTCCCACAATGTCTGCAAATATGCCATAAACAAGCTGGAGAAGCAGGAAAGCCGGTAGTATATTTCACTATGAGTCCAAAGGCCTGAGAACCAGGGGAGCCCCAGGGTCCAAGGCTTAAGCCCCAGGGTACAAGGTGTAAGGCTTAAGAGGGATGGCACTAGTTCAAGTCCTGGAATCAAGATGCCAGGAGTTTCCATGTCCAAGGTCAGGAGAAGACTGATGTCCCAGCTCAAGAAGAACCAAGAATAAAGTATCCCCCTTCCTCTACCTTCTTGTTTCATTCAGGCCCTCAAGGGAATGGATGACACCTGCTCACACTGGTGAGGGCAGATCTCCTCTACTCAGTCTACAGATTCACACGGCTCATCTCCCCTGAAAACAGACACACCCAGAAGTCATGTTTTATCAGCTACCTGGGAGTCCCATAGCCCAGTCAGGTCAACACATCGAATTAACCATCACATGGTGCATGTTCTTTTTTATTTACTGTAAAGAAAAGAGTGTTTCTGGGAATGATCTAGTTGTGGTTTTCTGTGTCTAGAAACTCTTCTCCCACCATGTCCAAAGGAGCACTGCTTGCGTGGCTTCTCCAGTCCTGACCCATTTCTGCCCATTCTGCTGCTGCCTTCAATGATTGCCCTCTTCAACCCTTAACTGTGTTCTGTTATGGGAAATTCTCCTATTGGAAGGGATGCTGGCAGGGGGTGGGGGTGAGCTAGGTGGCTCAGTAAGTTAAAGGCTTAACTGTTGGTTTCAGCTCAGGTCATGATCTCGCGGTTCTTGAGTTTGAGCCACACATTGGGCTCTCCACTGACAGTGATGAGTCTTCTTGGGATTCTCTCTCTCTGCCCTTCCACCACTCACATTGTCTCTGTCTCTCTCAAAATAAATAAATTAATTTTTTTAAAAAAGAAGGAAATGGATATGGGAAGAGGCACTTATGGGAGGATACACAGGGCAGGACAGGATTAATCTCAGTGAGCTAATAAGGCAGCAGAAGGACCACTGTCTGGGTCTCTGCTCGATACAACCCATGGGACTTCTTATATAGACAGAAGCCTGCAGAGGTGGGAAGAGGCATCCCCAAACAGTCCTTCATGCCAGGCAGAAGATTTTCTCTTGAGCAGCACTGCCGTCCATATAAACTGCAGATTGATGGCTTTTTATTGCAGTTTATAGATCTTAAGTTAGTGTTAATTCCTCTCAGATTCTACCAGTAACTTGTTTTGGGTGTTCATTCTTTGATGTTATAGGTTTTCTATTTAAGGCTGTGCAGATATTTTATGGACCTCTCAGAGAGACCAAGTCATGGAATGCCGGTCAGTCACCTTGCTACTCCAGAAGTCTGCCTGATTTTATGAGACATCTTCCACCTGCACTCAAATATCATAGTTTAATTACTATCTCATAATGAGAAGAAAAGCAGAGGAGGGTCACAGAAGTCTGATTTCCACCCCTGAGTGAGTGCTTTTCTGTGATGTCTGCCCCTTCTCAGAGCTTCAACTAAGACTACCTCTGTGTTGTCCTGCCGAGGGCGTGAGGCTGAGAGAAACAAACACGCTCTAAATCCTGGCTGGGTCAATAACTGGCTACACAACCATGAGGAAGCCACTTAAAATTTCCAGCTGCCTTATTTCTCAAATGAAAAAAAAAAATGCTTGCCTTTCCTGCTGAGCAGGTGCAATTATCCACACAGAGGCCAGAGGTGAAGAGAGGCTGATTCAAGCAGATAAGACAAGCAGTGTGGTCCAGTGAGGAAGAGAGTAACATAGCAGAGGAACATGACCAAGAAAATGGAGGAAAAAAAAGAGTTTTAACATCACCAACAGGAGCAACAACTTACAGCGTTTGTAGAGCACGGTGTCTCAAAGTGTGGTTCGTCCAAGTAGCAGCCCCGAGGAATCAGACACACGGATCCTTGGGCTCCAGTCCAAACCACCTGAATGAGGAGCTCTGAGGGTGGCACCAACTATCTGTGTTTTAATAAGCCATTGGGATAATTTCTAAGGCTCATAAATTTTGACAATCACTGGAGTAGAAAGGTCCCTAAATATATATATCGCCTCACCCTATTCACCCTGAAGGTGAAGACTATCTTATTCAACTTTGAATATTAAGCACCAAGCTTTCTGATAGAGAGCAGATACCTAAGCATTTTTAAAAATTAATTCTTTGGGGCACCTAGGTGGCTCAGATGGTTGAGTGTCCAACTCTTGATTTCAGCTCAGGTCATGATCCCAGGGTTGTGGGATCAGGCCTTGTGTCTGGTTCCATGTTGAGTGTGGAGCCTGCTTAGGATTCTTTCTGTCTCTTTGTGTGTCTCTCTCTCCCTCTCCCTGACTCACTCTCTCTCTAAAAGAAAAATAAAAATTGAAACAAAAATTAATTTTGTCAATTAAATTTAGGGCAAATGTCATGTTATCTAACCTCAACTGGACTCTTGCTGATGCTTAGCAATTCTCTTCATTGCTCTAAACTTTTTCATTCAAATCAATCATTAACTCTACCTCTCCATTCTTTATGGATGGCTGCTGGCTTGTACTTTCCTTACTACATCAAGGGATTTCAGTCAACTTTCCTTTTCTATACTTCAGTAATTACTCTATCATTTCTACCCAATTTTCAGCCTTTGCTATTGACTCAAGTAAGTTCATTCTTCTGGGGAAGGTGAAGGCCTCCACTTTGATTCTTTTCTCATCTTTTCTTATCTTGTTCTCTACTTTCTCCTTTCCTGCATTTTTCACTTCTTTTCTAAGTATACTGATGTTTTATGGGTGTTGATCTTCTTAAAGATTCAGCTTTTGGTTTTGTTAATTTCCTATGTTGTTTTTCTATTTTCTGTTCATTTATCTCTGCTGTAATCTTTATTAGCTCCTTCCTTTTGCTGGCTTTGAATGTAACTTTTCCTTTCCTTTTCTACTTGTCCAAGGTATAGAGTTAGGTTATTGATTTTATATCTCTCTTCTTTTTTCTTTAACGTAGGAATTATTAGCTATTAATTTCCCTCTGAGCACTGCTTTTGCTGCATTTCATAAATGTTGATATTTTATGTTTCTGTTTCATTTGTCTTGAGCTATTTTCTAATTTCCCTTGTGATTTCTTCCTTGGTTCACTGATCAAGAGTATTTTCTTTAATTTCTACACATGGTGGTTGAGCCTGAGGTCATTTGAAGCGTTATCCCTCATATGGATGCTTGAGCTGGGAAAACTCAAAAGCTAGAACAGTGGTTAAGGATCGCTGTTTGTATTCTCTCCAAATGGTCTCTCTGGCCTGGAAGCTTCAGGATAGCCAGACTTGTTTGGAGCCTCCGGGATCCAAAGATGTATGTAACAAAAGAAAGCCAGGAGGAAACTGTATCCCTTTAAAGTCTTAGATTCAGAAGTCACACAGTATTACCTGTTCCCTGTGTGTGTCAGAGCAGGTAGAGGCTCTAACCAAATTCAAGGGGAAGAAACATAGTCCTCATCTTATCATTGTCCCACTTAAAAAGAGCCAGGGGCACCTGGGTGGCTCAGTCAGTAATCGTCTGACTTCAGCTCAGGTCATGATCTCGCGGTTTGTGAGTTTGAGCCCTTCGTTGGGCTCTGTGCTGACAGCTCAGAGCCTGGATCCTGCTTTGGATTCTGTTTCTCCCTCTCTCTCTGCTCTTCCCCCACTCACACTCTGTCTCTCTCTCTCAAAAGAAATAAAAAAATAATAAAACAAACAAACAAACAAATAAATAAATAAATAACATTAAAAAAAGAGCCAGTAATATGGGCAATATTTTTATGGCCACTAATTTAGTTAAATGCAATATGATACAGGATAACAGTAATATCATTCTGACTCCAAATTAAAAATAAAAGTTTATTTAATGGAAGATATTTTATATGTAAAATAATAGAACTGTGGTGGCTGAATAATACAACAATTATTCCTTTTGTTCGTGTCTATCTCAAATCATACATTTGAATAAATTATGTTTGTCTTTGCTATATTCAATAACATCACAAAATGGCTTTAGTATTGTTATTTATATAAATATAAACAAAGTGATTATTATTACAGTCTTCATCCACCCTGTTACTTTCTGGGCACAGATATAGCTACACAGGGATAAAGAGAATTGAGAATGGAGACACAGAAACCCAAACATAAAATCCTGTTCACTTATGTACGAATCTATATCTTCCCTTGTTCTACAGAACAAGCTTTTCAGGCTTTCCTTTCTTTACACAGGGCTACTGGTTATAGGTGTAGATACCGAGGAATAAAGAGATGTGAGAAGAGACTTGAAGACACAAAAATGTCAAATAAAATATAGAGTCATAATTTACGTACGGGTGTATACTTTGCCTCATTATATGGAAAGGACCTGAACTGTCAAAAGGATACGTGAAAGTAAAAGGTATCAATGTTGCATTCATAAACCTCTCTTCTCTTTGCAAAAGCAAAACAATGCAAAAAGTGCCTTTCTCATCATGCATTCGTTTCTGAATTTGTGCAAAGCGGCACAAGGGGTAGACTGGACTGATTTGCATTGGGAGGGGCATAGGAACTCTCTGTAGAAGGAAAAACCCGTAAGGCAAAGAGCAGAGTGATAAGAAATACAAAAGTCCTTGCGTGCTGGATTTTAAAGTGCAGGATGGTTAAAGTGACAGATGGCGCAATTGACAACCTCTACTTCGAGGAGCTCTGGGGAGACAGATGGGTATAAAGAAGGGTTATGAATATTGTACGATGTGTGAATGGAACTCCAGGGAGGATTTTCATTCACACTTCCATTAGAATATCAATAGCTCTTCAGTCGTTTTTGGATATTAGATTGTCATTTCTTTTGAATAGGACACTATGTTGAAACAGACCAGTAGACTAAAGACACAACTGCTTTCTTATCTCATCGATGAGGGTATTCAAAAAGGACAACTAACAATTCATAGAATATAGTAGAAAGAGAACTTAGTTAGGAATTATGAGATAGGAGTCCTAGTCTAGGCTCAGAAAGAACAATCTAATCTACTAAGATTCTGTCTTAATTTAGTTATAAGACAAAAGAAAGATACACAAATATGTATCTGCTTGGCCTTATGACCTTACCACTCCCAAACAAGTTGTCCACAAGAAAAGTTGCAAGATTAATTATAAATCTATTTCTCCACATGCCAATCAATCATGATATAATCTTCATTTGCCAAAGGAATCGGGAAGATATGGATATAGATACATTACATATGGTTTATGTAATATATGTAAATGGTGGTCCTTGACTTCAGAAAGTTTCTGGGAATTCAAAATAGACTTTTAAGAGCTGCTATCTTTTCACCATGACCACATCTACAAGTGAACACTTTCCAGTTAAATTATCTGACTCTTAGGCAATTCGTCTCCACTCAACTCATCAGGCAAATTGGACCTGTGTAGTCATCATGGTTATCCAAGGGACCCGTTCAATTGGATTTCAGTTTGATGTGTTTTAGCTCAATAGACACAGTTTGAGCTAGTTGGGAGATGTGCAAGGCAACTGTCTCAAGAGCTTATGAATTACCACAGTCTTATTTGGCACAAATCATGTCTCAGCAGAGAAAATATCTTTGAAGATAATTTTTTTCAATACAGTACTAACTGTGCCTTATAGACTGTTTTAAAATGATCTCTGAGCCTATTCTTATTGTTGCCAGCCTACAGAAACACAAGGTGGCATAAAGATCAATGACCTAGCAATCAAATGACTGCGTTGTAGTCCAGTGTGATCTACTAACTTCACGAAAAGTTCATAATTCCTCACAGTCCGGTTTCCTCATCAGTAAAATGAGAGGACTGAAAAAGAGAACGGCTATCCTTCTTTTCACTTAGAGGATTTTCTGTGCCATCTTTTAATATGTTTGTTCAAAAGGTATAATAAGTTGGATCTTGGGACAAAATAGATGCTGAACTTGATATTACCAGTACCTGCTCTATTATTATGTCCCTGTAAACTTGAATCAAGAATAGCACTGTAGCTGCCATATTGGAAACTAGAACCAAAGATCTAGCACGTTTTCATTATATAGCACACACAAACAGTTCTTTGGAAATGAAGGAAATATCAAAGTGCAAACATATGCTGCTGACCTTAAAGGAGAGAGAGGGTAAAAATCGAGACCAAAGCATGAAACATCTACACAGACAAAAAGAAAAAGAAAATCAGTGTTGTATGTGGAGCATGAGCCAATGTATTAGACATACCCAGTCAACATCAGTCTGTTCTCAATGTAAGTACTCTGTTTTTCACTGAAAAAAGTAAGTGCACGATTTTGAAAGTCAATGCCAAGATCTACCACCCCTGAGTACTGTCCCTTATTACTACTCCCTGTCCCAACATTTCCTCGTCCCATCGGACATGATACTCTCATGAGCAGAACAATCTAATTGATTTTAGATAATGGTCTATTTTTTATTTATCCAAAAAAATATTATTTAATATCATGTATAGCCATGGAGCATGAATTCCAACTTACATATAGCAGGAAACATTTTCTGCCTCTACTGGTTATTTCCACTTTACTTCATTACATGGGAACTTCAATCATTTTGTAAGTTTTGAAGAAAATAGCTAATCCCTTTGTGTCTCCTCAATAACTTCTCCACAAAGAAATGAATTAAGATGAATCAAAAAGGAGGAGAAACCTTCTGATGCCTGGGATACCTGCAAATGTGTTTATATCAAACAGAGATGTGGAAGGTATATAACTGGAACATTTATGTAGTTAAGTTTCCATGGTTTAGTTAAACAACACCAGCTTCCCAACAGCATGGTTCAAACTTCAGTTGCCATGGTGTATTAATTGTGAGTAATTGCATAAAGTGCAAACTCCCCTGCTAGCTCTTGAGCCCAGAAATCAATATGTAAATAACAAGTGCACATTATCATCAGTGACCAATCATGTCACTTCTTCCAAAATCTGTTGGTTGACTCGTCTCTGTACATCTGTTTCTCTGTTCATGCACAGAGAACAAAGCTTACAGTGGTTGCTTCCTCATCTCCCAGTGATAAACCATATGATATTATATAAAAATGGATAATCTAAAGAAGAAATGGGCTCTTGTACCCAATGTTTATAGCAGCACTTTCAACAATAGCCAAATTATGGAAAGAGCCTAAATGTCCATCAACTGATGAATGGATACAGAAATTGTGGTTTATATACACAATGGAATACTACGTGGCAACGAGAAAGAATGAAATCTGGCCTTTTGTAGCAACGTGGATGGAACTGGAGAGCGTTATTCTAAGTGAAATAAGTCAGGCAGAGAAAGACAGATACCAGATGTTTTCACTCCTATGTGGATCCTGAGAAACTTAAGAGAAGACCATGGGGGAGGGGAAGGAAAAAAAAAAAACAAGGTTAGAGAGGGAGGGAGCCAAACCATAAGAGACTAAAAACTGAGAACAAACTGAGGGTTGATGGGAGGGAGCGGAGGAGGGTGGGTGATGGGTATCGAGGAGGGCACCTGTTGGGATGAGCACTGGGTGTTGTATGGAAACCAATTTGACAATAAATTTCATATTAAAAAAGAAGAAGAAATGGGCTAACAAAGATGAAAGTGCAGCAAAGCAGTGGAAAGAGATAGTGCTGGAAGTGGAACTTGAATCTACCAGCAATGAATTCCCAGAAGACATAGCAGACCGTGGGAATATGGACACAGCCATTATTTGAGAGCCTGTAGATGGGCAGCCAGAGGAACTGAGCGAAGGTCGAGTCCTAATCATTGACGAGGGGAGCAAATGAGACCAAAGGAATGGAGACTTCCCAGAGGAAGTTGCGCTGGCAAACAACTTCACATGGAGGGATCTCTCAGGCATTTTTCTCAAGACTGAAAGCACGAAGGATAAAATGCTACCAGTTGATTCAAAATGAGAGTGGAGTAGGACAATTTGTCAAAGCTTAGAAGAGATACCTGCTCTCTACTGTAAGTTCTATGATGAGAAGTGAAAGGCAAGCACTGTTCAAATTACTCCCGATGAGTTTTCTACAAAGAAATAAAGCATTTTAATTCAAGCTTTCTAATATTTTAAACCACAGTGTACTCAATGCATACGTATTTGGCATAATATTTAAGGAAGTACTTCATGGACATTTTAAATTAATTGATTCATTAATAAATAATTTATAAAATGTATCCTTTTATATAAATACCATTATAGTATAGCAATATAATTGTCACTATATATAATGTTAATTATATTTTTTAAATTAATAAAAATTGTATGATTTTATAAAGTTATAATTAGTAAATCAATAGTTATTTATTAAATAGCCTTTTTTCCATTTCCCTACACAAATATAATTGACAGATTTTAATGTTTTGACAAAAAATTTTTAAGGTGAAAGAACAATTGTGATTTTTCTCATTAGTTACTGACATTGCTTTGCCCAGTTTCAGCTTACATGATCATTTTTACGGTCCTGCAATACTGTATTTTACAGTTCTCCAAGGTAAACATAGCTTATATTTAAAATTATAATTAGCTGCCTTACCTCTTCACATTCTTTGGTCCTGATTCCTTCAGGCAGCTGTAATGATCTCTTCCTGCTGTGCCTCCCAGGATTTATCTCCATATTCCCAAATGTTATGCTAAAATTGCATTCTCTTGACTCATTTCAATATATTTTCTTAATTATTTTTTGCTTCCTTTTCTTGAATTCTTTTTTACAGCACTATAATATTTCATTGCCATATAGTATTTGAGTGACTGACTGAAATACAATTTGCTTATCTATTCTAATAGTGGTGAGCAGTTGGGTATTTTCCTGTTCTTGCCTGTATACATAAAACTGCTAAGAAGATTATTTTGTGAGTCTTTTGACATTATTGACACCGAAACCTGAAGTATCAATTATTTTCTTTGCACAGCCATAAAATTTAATGCAAATTTTGTTTTCTTTTTGACCATATTTACTTCAGAAATCATACATAGATTTTTTTCTTACTGCATAAAAAATTAAACTCACATAGTGAATTCTAGCATACACGTCAGTGTTATACAACAAACCACTATGTTCCTCGGGATTTGTTGATAACAACTTATTTTTTAAATTATACATAAAATAGTGATTTTTAACTTCACTAGTGCTTTCTTTTTCATCACATCAATGACTAGTCTCTTGGTTCTTCCTGGCCCTGCTTTACAAAGTGACACCAGAAAGTTAATTTGAGAAGTTAGCATTTGGCTTTGGCTGACACGATGTTCAAAGTTATCTTTTAATATTTAATTGATCTGGACTTTCAGTGATTTTAATTATCTCCTGATATTTTAAACTATCTGACTCTATGTATATATTAATGATTCTACTAAATATTCTTGTTTTCCTTATAGGCTGTCTCTTATGGAATGTAAAAGATTATAAATAGAATAGTAAATGAATATGTTATTTGAAGATTGCCGTGTGATGACTAATCACGCTCCCTCTCCATGCCACTGCACCACCAAGAGCAGAATCAGTTGACAGACACAGATGTGAAACAGAGGGGTGATCAAAGTATATAACTCACTATTGGTAAAACTCAGGTGGAGAATATGGTTTGCCCTGTGGCCCGTTATTATTTCCTCTGGAATTAAATGTATCTGCTCAGAACTGCATAAAGCCCTTCTCTAGGCTCATCTGTCCGAGAGGTTGCTTTGGGGCGAGGCCACAGTCCCAAATCTCCTCAAGGACCATGGTAGAAATATGGAGAGAAAGAGAATTGAAATGTGCATAATGTTTACATGGGGTCTGTCTTATTATTACCCTCAATTCTAAGAACTTTTATATTTATTAAAATATTTAATATTTACCAAAACTCTACACATCTCCCTTTTAATGATGAATAATTAGAGGCATAGAAAGAGTAAGTAACTTGCCCAAGATCACACTGTTAGTAAGTGTCTGAGCTGAGGTTTAAACCCACATGAAGTCCATAATATTTCCCATGGTCTACAATTTCATTTTCCCCCATAACTTAAGGGTAAAACAACGTCCCTCAAGGAAGAAGATCAGCTCCCGACTTCATGGGCCACTTTTTCAATACACAGCATTGCTTTCTTGCCTATATTCTTGGAACTGGTGTGGGAAATTCATCTTTGGCTCCTCCCCCTCCCTGACTCGGAATTCTGAAATGGGTCTGCATCATGCATTAATTAAGTTAGCCCAAAGACTATCATATACCCCAAAATTGGTATCTCACTATTATAATTCCCACTTCAAGTGTTTTTCTGCCATTCTGTGGCATATAGCCCATTAGAGGCTATGCAACGAACATAAATGACTCCACAAAATTACCATGAAGTATTTTTACCAACATAAAATATCCCACTACCCAATTTTGCATAATACAAACTCTCTTGCATTATTAAATTATCAAGGGAGAATTAAAGGCCAAAAATTTAAGCTCCTTGCCCTTGCAATTCAAAATCCTAAGAAATTAAAATCCTTAAACCATCTTCTCTAATTCTTTATTCTGGTTAGTCTCAGTCTTAGGGGAGGCTCCCTAAGTTCCTGGTGGAGTTGGGAGTCCTGAATGGTAGCATCCTGGGCTTTCTTCTGTGTGAAAAGGTGTGGAATGTCTCCCAAATGTAAGTCAGCCAAACCTATGTATCTGTATCTCATGGGTCTGGAGTTCTAAGTGTTCTAATGAATTTACAGATCAAATATTTGTCCATCTCCCTTTCAAATTCCACTAAAACACAATTACACACACAGAGGGACAGAGAGAATGGGGAAGGGCAAGGCTCCCGAAAATGGAAGGCTTCACTGAATTTTAGGTGGACAGAAAGCACAGGGATGAATGTAATTAACTAGCTGAATACAGGGGACCATGTGAGAAGGGCAGCTAGATCGTCCTGCTCATCTCTGAGAGGTTTAGGACTTGAGGACATTGGAGACCAAAAAAGACACAAGAGAATAAATGATCTAAAAGCAGGGAATTTTGAAAAGATTTCATATTAAAAAGTTGATAGCCCTGGCGAGGTCTTCTCCTCTGCCAACACCCTCCAGCCCCAACAGACATGCCTTAGGAAAACAGGTTTAGTTTCTGAAAAAAACTAATTCAGAAAGTCAGAGGCCCAAGGGACACAGTAGAGATATAGCAGTGAGAATATTTGATCTAAGAATCATGCCATTTTCAATCCTGAAAATTTCTATTTATTTATTGATGCATAACACACACAAGTATACAAATTTTATGTGCATATCTCTGTGGATTTTTATTTATGAATGTCTACATATTACACCCTCCAGATCTATCCTACGGAGCATTTCCAACACACTTCAGAAGGCCCATTATGCCCAGTCAATGTCTACTGCCTGTGTTAACCACTAATCTGACTTGTGCTATCACAGACTAATATTACCAATTGTAAGTAGAATCCTACCAATTTTTCTGTATGGCTTCTTTTGTTCTTTTATATCTCTGAGAGTCATCTGTGTTGGTTCATGGAACAGTAATCAATTATTTTTTTTTCAACGTTTTTTAATTTATTTTTTTGGGACAGAGAGAGACAGAGCATGAACGGGGGGAGGGGCAGAGAGAGAGGGAGACACAGAATCAGAAACAGGCTCCAGGCTCCCAGCCATCAGCCCAGAGCCTGACGTGGGGCTCGAACTCACGGACTGCGAGATCGTGACCTGGCTGAAGTCGGACGCTTAACCGACTGCGCCACCCAGGCGCCCCCAATTATTTTTTTTTATTGCTATGCAGTAGTCCACTCATGAACACACTTCTCTTTCATTTTACATTCTTTGGATGGATATATAAAGTTGTTTCCAACTTTAGCTACTATGAATAAAACTGCCATAAACATTCCTATACATGTCTTTTGGTAGGCGTATGCCCACATTTCTTATAAGTATATGTCTAGAAGAGGAGTTGCTAGGTCACAGAGTAGGCATATGTGGAATTTTCGTAGACACCACAAAACAGTATCTCAGATTGTCTTGCCTTTTTACAAACCTACCAGACATGAATAAAAATTTTTAGGGAAATTATTTGACCTCTATTTCTTCAGATAGTGCCTCTCTTCAATGTCTTCTATTAACTAACTCTATAATGCCTATTAAATTTGTGTTTGTGGCTTCTGAGTCCATCATCTATATTTTATATTAGTTTTCCCTACTTTTAATCTTTCACCTCTCTGAGCAGCAGTCTGTTCTAGAACAATACTCTTCTCTAGTTAGGGACAGAATAGCCACAATTAACACTCCCATTCAAAAATAATTAAATGAGAAGCACACAGAATCAATAGTCATAGCATAGCAATTCTGAAACTCTAGGAGGCAAATGTTCACAGATTTCTCTCTGTTGAGAAGTAGCTTCCTAGTCAATTGTCCTTCCTGACTCTTATCCCCACTGTCTGGGATTGGGGGACACTTCTTTCCTTCTTTCCCCTTATCCACTGCTGAAAAGGGCCCTAAAAAATATGCCCTTCTAGTAGGCTGAGCTACTCACTCACATTTTGTCTTCCAAGTTAACCTGGGTGACAGTTTTTGCCAAATATCTGTTATTACATAATACAGGGTACTTTTTAAATAGTTTTCCATAGTAGTTCCTTACATCCTGTCACATAGTCAGGTTTTCTATAACAGCATTACCCAACTTCTAGTACGAATTTTGCTGTTTTGCTGGATGTAACAAACATCCATAAAATCTCAGTGGCATCTAACAATAGGGTTGTAGGTCTGCCAAAGGCTGGGCTATCTCTAATATCAGAAAGAGAAATTAAGAAAATGATCACATTAACAATTGCATCTAAAAGAATAAAATTACTAGCAATAAATTTAACCGAGGAGGTGGAAGATTACAAGAAACTATAAAATACTGATGAAAGAAACTGAAGAAGACACAAATAAATGGAGACATATTCCATGCTCATGTGTTGGAGGAATTAATATTGTTAAAATGTCCCTAGTACCCAAACCAATCTATAGACCCAGTGTAATCCTCATCAAAATCCAATGGCGTATTATACAGAAATAGAATAAACAATCTTAAAATTTGTATAAAACCACAAAAAGACCCTGAATAGCCTAAGCAATTTTGAGAAAGAAAAAAGTTGGAGGCATCACGTTTTCTGATTACAAAACTATAGTAATCAAAACACTACATTGTTGGCATAAAAACAGACATAGATCAATGGAACAGCATGGAGAGCCCAGAAACAAATCCATGCATATATGGTCAATTAAGTTACGACAATATACACGAATATACAATGGGGAAAGAATAATCTCTTCAATAAATGATATCAGGAAAACTAGATCACATCCAATAAAATGAACTGGACCCCTATTTTATACCACACACAAAAACCATTTCAAAATGGATGAAGGAATTGAATGTGAGACCTAAACCCCGAAAATTCCTAGAAGAAAACATAACAAGCAAAGAAAACAAGAGACAAGCAAAAACAGATTCTTAAGTATAGGAAACAAAATGATGGTCACCAGAGGGGAAGGGGGGTGTGGCATAGGTGAAGTGGACTTTTATACTCTTGTCGTGATGACCACTGAGTAACATACAGAATTGTTGAATCAATGTATCACACACCTGAAATTAATATCACACTGTATGTCAACTATAGCTGGAATTAAATAAATACTATTTTTAATTAATTAATTAATTAAAGCATAGCAGATACTTTCCTTGACATTGGTCTTGCCAATGATTTTTTTTTTTATTTTGACACCATAAGTAAAGGCAACAAAAGCAAAAATAAACAAACAGAACTACATTAAAGGACTTCTGCACAGCGAGGAAAACAATAAAAAAATGAAAAAAGTAATCTACTGAATAGGTGAAAAAACACACATTATGTGCTAAGGAGTTAATATCCAAAATATACAAAAATTCACACATCTCAATAGCAAAAAAACAAAAACAAAAACAAAAAACAAAATGAAAACAAACAAACAAAAACAATCTGATTTTTAAAATGGGCAGAGAAACTGAATCAACATGTTTCCAAAGAAGACATACAAATACCTTACGTAACGAGATGTCTAATATCACTAGTTATCAGGAAATATAAATCAAAACCACAATGAGACATCAACTCACTCCTGTTAGAATGGCTATCATCAAAGAGACAAGAGACAACAAGTGTTGGTGAGGGAGAAAAGGGAACCCTGCACACTGCTGGAGGGAATGTAAATAGGTGCAGACACTATGAAAAACAGTATGGAGATTCTTCAAAAAAATTACAAATAGAATTATCCAGCAATTCCACTTCTGAGTATATATCCAAAGGGAATGAAATAAGTATCTCAAACAGGTATCTGTACTCCCATGTTCATTATTTACAACAGTAGCATAATTTACAATAGTCAAAACATGGAAACACCCTAAGTGTCCATTGATGGGCTGATGGATATGGAAAATGTGCTATAAGGATAACAGAATATTATTCAGCCATATAAAAGACAAATAAGTAAATCTTACCATTTGCAACAACATGGATGGACCTTGAGGGCATTATGCTAAGTGAAATAAGTCAGACAAATACATATACCCCATTCTATGTAGAATCTTAAAAGAATTAAACTCATAGGAACAGAGCACAAACTGGTGGCTATAACAGGCAGAAGATAGGGAGTGAAAGGTGGGAGAAATGGGTACAAGCTTCCAGTTAAGATACGTAAGTTCTAAGAATGCATGGCGACCATAGTTAATGGTACTCAATTGTATACATGAAAGTTGCTAAGAAAGTAGATTTTAAAAGTTCTCTTACAAGAAAAATAATTGTAATTATGTGAGGTGATGGATGTTAACTAAACTTATTGTGATAATCATTTATATATATATATATATATATACACACACACACACACACACACACACACACACACACATATATCAAATCATGATTTGGTGCACATTAAATGAATACAATATTATACATAAGTTATATCCCTATAAAGCTGGAAAAATGTTGATCACAGATTTTTCAATTTCTGTTGGTAAGCAATAAGTTCAGACACTTTTTTGCTTTGTTTTGTTTTGTTTTGTTTTGTTTTGTTTTTGGTATTAAGCCTGACTTTGGTTCACATTATATGAAGATGTTCTTAATTCCTGTAGCGGAACATTAGGCTACCATGGACTATTTTCAGTTCCAGATCTAGGAAGTATATGGCTTCAGATTGAGTTTACTTCTTCATGTTTTACATTTCCATTCTCTTTCTGGTTTATGGAGATGTTCATCTAAATTCACACCCTTGCAATAAGACAGGTTTGGGACTGCTATCTAAACAGACTCTTACCATAGAGCATTCAGAGTGAATATATAGGCAAAGTGGGGTTAGTGGGGTTACCGGTCTTAAAATGTCCTATTGAATTTTAATACTTAAAAATAATCTGTCGTTAGTACAATAGGTATTGATCTTCATTTTACTCAATATCCTCTTTCACAAAAGATGTTAGCTAATTGCATCAATAGGGCAAACAAGAATATGAGGTGTAATCTACTCTAAACATCTGACAGGCTATTTTCAAGCTCTTTTGGAAGCTAATTTTGCAGCAGATGTTTGCATACAATATGCTAATTTCAAATGGTGCTTATTTAGTTCTTGGAGGAAAATATATCAAATTATCCTTCATTTGGAAGAACTTCTACATTCCCTAGAACAGCCCCAAGTATCTTAGAGGGTTTTCTTACTGGACATAGTAATTTGACTGGAAAGAATATAGTTTACTGGAAGGAGAACAGATTCTAATGACAGATAAATCTGTGATCTAAAACTCTATTATTTTCTAACTGTAACCTTAGACAAAGTTAACTTCTAAAAGCCTTAGTTTCTATTTGTCAGATGGAGATGACAATGGCTATCGAATTTCCAGCACTTTGGGTGGTTTAATTGAGATAATTGACTATAAACATCATAAGAGTGAAGGTACAGAGTTGATGTTCAATATATATTAGTTTCAGTGTCTCTTTACCCCATATCTGCAAGATTTTATCCTAAAATGCAAAAGTGACAATCCCATGCTTTTCCTTCCAGTCACTCTTAACAAGTAAGATTATGCTTACTAGCTCTTTTAACCCCTTCATGTCAGGACAACAAAAGCTGGATCAAAAAATAGATGCTACTTCTCGATGTGAGCATATGTGTTTCCATTTCTTATTTCGGCTTTGGAAGACGTGGGGGATACTTTAAGATAGGAGCTTGTAGGAATCAGTTCAATCACTTAGTAATTCTGAAAGATGGCCCAGGAGATGCTGTTCTGCTTACACAGACTCTACAAATAGATAATACCATAATGAACTTTTGTTCTAAGGAGATATTTTATACCTCTAACATATTAAATATAACAAATGCCAAATGGAATTAAAGAGATGGAACAAAACTCAGTACATTCGTTTCCAATCTAAATTCACCCTTGAGGTACCTTAGGACAGAATCTGAGATATTCTGCCGAAAAGTTTTCTTCTTTTAATCTCACAAACCATGTTGCACTGTGCATATTGGTGCTTCTCTGTGAGAAGGTTAACAATCATTTTGCAAATACAAATCAGAGAATTCTTGAGCAAGAAATGCCAAAGTTATTGTTCCAATGCCAATTTTTCATGGTGGGAGGTTATAAAAATTTCCTCTAGGATAATACACACACACACACACACACACACACACACACAC